>NC_056732.1:8999328-9011828 GCF_019279795.1 Protopterus annectens | reverse complement strand
TAAATACAGCTATGTTTAAAGGTACACCTAAAAGAGGAGATGTAACATTATTTATCTTGTTATTTGTTATTTCGATCATAAGATTCTTGAGTTTTAAAAATGCCAAATGACATCTTTAAAAGGAATTTCTTTAAACATTAATGGATTGAATAATCCGTGTAAAAGGGCAAGCCTAATAAGATACATTAATCTACACAAGGCCAATCTAGTCTTCCTGCAAGAAACCCATCTCTTGAAAAAAGATATTGATAAACTAGCCACTAATAAGTATACAGTAAAAAAGAGGAGTGGCTATTTTATGGAATAAAAGTATGCCCATTCCTAAAACCATTAAGTCTTATCAGGATGACAAAGGAATGTTTTGTATGGTTACAATACAAATTAATGGGAAGACTTACACTTTAATTAATGTATATTGGATACCTGGAATTGGTATTAATACAGTGAAACATCATATTGATAAGATCATATCATTCTCTGTAGGGGATATTATTTTAGCTGGTGATTTTAATTGTATACTACATGAAAGTGATACTACCACTATAAAGAAAAGAAGAATTACATCTAATGCAAAACATTTAAATGATTTTGCTAATTCTTATCATTTGAATGATATTAATAATCAGATAGAGTCAAAATCATTACCATACACCTTTTTTTCTAACAGATACAAAACTTATTCAAAAATAGATAGGGTCTTTATTTCTAACCAGATGGTAACAGATTTAATTAATTCCAAAATCATTTCATGTCCTATATCTGATCATAACTCAATTGTTTTCAATTCATGATAAAAATACTCATAATGTTCAGATCAAAAGGATACCAGCATACTTAACTCAGCTAAAAGACTATAAAGAATATATACTTTCAGAAGTACAACATTTTCTAGACATAAATAATACTCCTGAAGTCTCCATTGTCTATGTTTGGGATGCCTTAAAATCATATCTATATGGACAAAGTATCAGATGGTATATTAACAAAAGGAAATCTTGGGATAAGGAATTGTTAGATATTCAAAGTAAACTAGACTCTTATAAACATAATAATAAAGAAAATATTATGGACAAGAAAGTTATTGAAGAAATAAACAAACTAAATGAGAAATACAAAGAAATTTTAACTCATAAAGTTAAAATAACTTTAGAGAAATATAAGTTTTGTCTTATTCAATAAGCCCCAAATACTTACATAGACTTAAAAATAAAACAAAAAGATTGAATAAACAAAACCATATCAAAGAAATCTTTTCTCTAAGGAAAAAGAAGAATGTTTCTAGTATACCAGAAATACTGGATGAATTTAGAAATCACTTTCACAAGATTAACCATAACAACATTAACATGGAACCTAAAGATAAAATAAAGGAGTTTATAACCACAAACATGAATAAAAAGCTTAATAAACAACAGATTAAACTATTGGACAAGAGTATTTCATATACAGAAGTTATTACACAAATAAATAAGCTTAAATCAAACAAAGCACCGGGTAATGATGGTATTATACCAGAGATATATAAAATCCTTTCTAAAACTACATATTCATTAATACATAAGGTTTTATTCTGGCCCAAACTGAGTTAATAACCCCCATCTTGGCAATATACATTTATTTCACCAATTTTAAAACCTAATAAAGATCCAACTAGATGTTCTTCATATCGACCCATCTCATTACTTAATGTTGATTATAAAATGTTTATGAGTATTTTTGCTGATAGATTGAAGACAATTATCCCGGCATTATAGACATAGATCAGACGGGCTTCATTGTAAACAGAAATACTTTTGATAATATAAGAAGAACTTTAACATTAATTGATTTTGCAAATAGGAAAAGAAAGATTTAACACTTATTAGTCTTGATATAGGTTCAGCATTTGATTCAGTAAGTTGGGACTATCTGTTTACCTTACTGAAATGCACAAATTTCTCTGATGCATTTGTAAATTTAATTGAGCATTTATACAAAGGAACGCTGGCTTATATTAAGGTAGGAACATATGTTTCACAAAAATACCCATTCTTAAAGGTACAAAGCAAGGATGTCCACTTTCTCCACTATTATTCACTTTAGTAATGGAGCCTTGGGCTAATTTGATTAGAAACAGTACTGACATAGAGGGTTTTGAAATAGAAGAAAATACAACATCAAAAATTCAACTTTTGCAGATGATGTTCTAATTACATCAGCAGGATCTAATTCTTCTATGCAGTCTTTATTTGATAAAATGATGAATTTTAAAAGTATTTCCGGTTTAATATTCAATGAAGAAAAACTAAAATACTACCTATATATACACGAAAAATACTCTCATTAGTGATTTTACTAAATATGTACCCAACTCAGGTCAGATAACTTATTTAGGTATAATACTATCTAAAGATATTAAATCTATTATATATAATAACTATAATACCTGTTTTCTTAATATACAAAATCTTTTAATACCTGGAATAATATGTTTTTACTATGGAGGAGAGACTTACAATTATTAAAATGATAATATTCCCCAAGATTTTATACTTAATACAATCAATAATACTTTCACCTACAAAAATAACTATCAAGAAACTGAATACACTAATGTTAAATTTCTTATGGGCACCTAATAGACCTAGGATTGCATTAAAGAAACATACTAATAGCTGGTCTCAAGGGGGTATTTCTTTTCCAGACTTTAATTTATATATTATCTCTTCTATTATAAAAGTTATTACTTTATTAATAGATCGGTCATATGTCGCAAAATGGAAAGATTATTGGGAGCTAATTAGTATGCACTTCATGAAAATCTCCTTAACACATAAAAATATGATTATAAATAACTCCATGTTGTGGTTGCTAAAGGAATTTTGTACTTCACCTATTACACCTAAACATATGGTCCGTTACCCATTACATATTATTATTAGTTATCGTAACTTTATATTCATGCACCCTAAGTATAGGGAATGGAATTTTATTGTATTCCCTATAATTTATACTCAGGGTATGCTTATGTCATCTACTTCTGAAGGAGCTCATTTAGCTATAGATAATAATCTAAAGTACTGGTATCAGCTGATATCTGATAATAAAGTTAAAAATCTAGATTTCTTAAAACAAGAATTTGATCTAAGAGAAACTTGCTGGTTAGAGGTTCAGATCTTTAGACAACATCTCATTGATAGAATAGATCTAATGTCTATAACAGTTAAAGAATCTATTCCAAAACTGATTGATTACTTGATAATAAATTTACAGCATAAAGTTTCTGATAAAGGTAAACTTTCATATATACATAAAATTATCAGACAAGAAACTTTTTACAATGTAGATTCATACTGGAATTATTTCACCTCTATTAATGGGGACCCACCAACTCAACAAGATAAACAATATATATTGGAATCTGCTTATAGAACTACATCTTCCATTGTCTGGAGACTTTATACATGGAAATTTTTACATAGATCTTTTTATACACCTTTGATGATGAATAAAATTAATAATAAAGATAATCTATGTATGAGATGTAATGTAGAAATTAATGCTGACTGTGCTCATATGTTTTATGACTGTATGAAGTTGAAAGAATACTGGAAGTCAATTAATGAATTTTTGTAGGCTCTTTTTACAGATAATTTCATTATTTCTAAGTCTCTTATATTATTCAACACACCTGTACCTCAATGTGTTAAAAAGATTAAGCTTCCCTTGTTATGGTCTATCCTAGCAGTGGCTAGGAAAATAATAACTAGAAATTGGATTTCAGATACACCTCCTTCGTTCAATGAATTTAAAAATGTTATGAATATAATGTGTCATATGGAAATAAACACAATTAGAATGAGAACAACTAGAAAAACATCACATTTTATTGTATGGGATAATTTACAAAATTTGTTAAAAAAATTCTAATTTCAATAGCACAGTATTTTAGTTTAATTAATTGATCTGATTGTAGTGGATGTCTTTGTAAATACTTTAGTTGTTTTGTTGAATATTATAATAATACCTATTTTTAATTATTTGTATAAAATTGTTATGATATTTCTCTTATATGTTAAAACAATAAACTTGTTTTGAAAAAAAGAAATATCAACATGTCAGTTATTCCACTGCAATCTCATAATTCAGGGCGAAGCAGTACTGTGAAATAAAGGAAACCTGATTCCTACTGCTGAACACAAGAAGTGCCTGAGAAAGTTAAAATAAAACTAAATTCAGCCAGTGGCTGTAGCTGAAATAAGACCAAATCTGCTCAAACATGGTAAAGACCTCTGTCTTAAGAACTTAACATAACTATAGAGGTTTAATAGTTACACTGTTGCAGCACTGACAAAACTGTAAACGTTTAGTTTCACTGTTGCACCACTGACATAACTGTAAAAGTTTAAATAGTTACACTGTTGCAGCACTGACATAACTATAGAGGTTTAAACAGTTTCATTGTTGCAGGACTGACATAACTATAGAAGGTTTAAATAGTTACACTGTTGCAGCACTGACTCTGGAGATTCCTGTCTGCAGAAGCCCAAATACAACAGGTCTTTCTCTTTCCTCTCAAAGTTTGACAGAGTCCCTCCTCTACTGACATCAATGCATCAGTGGTATAAAAGGACATAGGTCAGCACCATCAGTAGATCTTTCTTGCCCTGGAAGGATAAGAAGTTGCTGCTAGGTGCCAGAGCATGACCCACCCAAGGATGACCCATTACAGTCAGAAGAGAAAAATCAGATGGTTCCTGAAGCATGAAATGACAGGCTCCTGCTGACCTCTAAAAACAAAGGCAACTGATCGGGAAGGACAGACAGGGAAAAGGGATTAGTCTGGGTAAAACAACCAACCCGAAAGTGAGTAGTGAGAAATGGTACTACAATACTGAATCTACTGCAACATCTAAAATTATGGTTACACTCCTAATACAAGTGCACTACATTCTTTGCAAAGAATAGTTGTGTAAAATCTTACCATAACCATAGATGTTCTTCTCTTCTATGCTGCAGTATTCGTAATGTGGGATTCCCTGCCTCAGGCAACCCAAACGTCAGCTCCTATACAAAAGCTTAAGCCTGGTTGCTGTAGGTGGGTGGGACGTCACACACAGGGCCATGAACCAGGGACCTTAAATGTGATGTCTACACACACAAACCTCAGAACTTGAAGGCCAGTCAGACAGTCCCAAAGAGAGTAAGAAGTGATGTCAGCCATAAGTGTCAAGTGTCATATGCTGGCTAGTCTGCTCTTGGTCTACAGTAGAGCTTCCTACTGCCTAAGAGACAGGCCTGCAGGCCAAAGAAAAAACTATAGGGGGTGGAGGGAGGGAAGGAATACTGCAACATGGAAGAGAAGGACATCTATGGTTATGGTAAGATTTTACACAACTATTTTATGTCCTTCTATTCCTATGCTGCAGTATTCTTAGTGTGGGAAAGTACCACAGCTTAAAAAGAGGGAAGGGTGGAGGTAGACGTGGAAGATTACAGAAAGCCCTGCAGGACTGCTCTAGCAAAACTTGCCCTAGCTCTGGAGACTAGTGTTTGGTGAAGGTGTGAATTGTGACTCAGGTGGCTGCTTCCAGAATGGATGCTGTGTCCAGTCCTTTGAGGAAGGCTTTGGAAGTAGCCATGCCTCTGGTAGACTAAGCTCTCACCCCCTGGGGTAAGTGCTTGCTATGGTGTGAGTAGCGGAAGGAAATGGATTTTCTAATCCAACAAGAAATTGTTTGTTTGGAGACTGCCTTGCCCAGAGCCCCGGGAGGAAGGAAACAAATAGTTGGTTAGATTTTCTGAAAGACTTTTGTCTGGGTAGAATCTACGTTGCCTGTGTACATCCAGGGAATGAGAATCCTCTCACTATCGTTAGTCGGAGAGTCTGTGCACATCCAGGGAATGGAAAATCCTCTCACTATCATTAGTCGGAGAGTAGGTGCACATCCGGGGGAATGGAGAATCCTCTCACTATCATTAGTTGGAGAGTCTGTGTACATACAGGGAATGGAGAATCCTCTCACTATCATTAGTTGGAGAGTCTGTGCACATCCGGGGGAATGGAGAATCCTATCACTATTATTAGTTGGAGAGTCTGTGCACATCCGGGGGAATGGAGAATCCTCTCACTATCATTAGTTGGAGAGTCTGTGCACATCCGGGGGAATGGAGAATCCTCTCACTATCATTAGTTGGAGAGTCTGTGCACATCCAGGGGAATGGAGAATCCTCTCACTATCATTAGTTGGAGAGTCTGTGCACATCCGGGGGAATGGAGAATCCTCTCACTATCGTTAGTCGGAGAGTTTGTGCACATCTGGGGGAATGGAGAATCCTCTCACTATCATTAGTTGGAGAGTCTGTGCACATCCGGGGGAATGGAGAATCCTCTCACTATCATTAGTTGGAGAGTCTGTGCACATCCAGGGGAATGGAGAATCCTCTCACTATCATTAGTTGGAGAGTCTGTGCACATCCGGGGGAATGGAGAATCCTCTCACTATCATTAGTTGGAGAGTCTGTGCACATCTGGGGGAATGGAGAATCCTCTCACTATCATTAGTTGGAGAGTCTGTGCACATCCGGGGGAATGGAGAATCCTCTCACTATCATTAGCTGGAGAGTCTGTGCACATCCAGGGAATGGAGAATCCTCTCACTATCGTTAGTCGGAGAGTCTGTGCACATCCGGGGGAATGGAGAATCCTCTCACTATCATTAGTTGGAGAGTCTGTGCACATCCGGGGGAATGGAGAATCCTCTCACTATCATTAGTTGGAGAGTCTGTGCACATCCGGGAGAATGGAGAATCCTCTCACTATCATTAGTTGGAGAGTCTGTGCACATCCGGGGGAATGGAGAATCCTCTCACTATTGTTAGTCGGAGAGTCTGTGTACATCCGGGGAATGGAGAATCCTCTCACTATTGTTAGTCGGAGAGGGCAAGAAGGTAGGTAGGTGAATGGACTGGTTGAAGGACAGTTCATTGACCACTTTAGGCATGAAGGAAGGGGCGTAGGGTCACCCTATCCTTGTTGAAGGTAGTACAGGGGGACAGGCCATGAGGGCCTGTAACTCTGACACTCTCCTAGCGGAAGTAATGGCCACCAGCAGTACAGTCTTCCATGTACACATTTGGAGTGTAGCAGTACTAGCTCGCTCAAATGGGGCCAGTGTTAGTTTTTCCAGAATGAAGTTTAGGTCCCAGGGTGGTGGGGTTGGTTTTCTAGGTGGTCTGATGTGTAAGACCCCCTCTCAGGAAAATTTTTCCATCCAGCCTGGATAGCAAAGGGGGATACAAAGGTAGGCAGCTGATATGGCTGAAAGGTGGACTTTCACTGAAGAGTAGGAAGGCCATCCTTCATGAGTTCACACACAAAGGCAAAGACTAGGGATGGGTCTGCCTGGCTGGGTTCCCTGTCCTTATTTTGATACCATTTGGAGAATCTCTCCTATTTTGATAAATATGATTTCCTAGAGCAGGATTCCTGGGCTCCCTCAGGACTGTAAGCATGTCCTCCGAGTAGTGGTGTCTGAAAGGGATTAGAAGTTTATCACCCAGAGTGTTAGGCCTAACATCTGTTGGTGAGGGTGAATTACAGTTCCCTTTTGTTGTGCAAGTAGGTCCACCTTGTGGGGGTAACTTGCGGTGACTGCCCTTGGCTAATGAAAGAAGTAGGGGGAAATGGTGCTGCCTTGGCTAGTAGGGAGTCACCAGCAAGATTTCTGGTTTGTCCTTCCTGATTTTCAGTAGGACCTTTTGGATTAGTGGGAAGGATATAAAAGCATATAGAAACAGTCCCTTCCATGGAATGCTGAAGGAATCCACCCTCCAGGCAAGTGGAGAGTGATCCTTGGTGCAGAAGTTGTTCAATTGTTCTGGGGGGAGGCAAACAGATCCACTTGAGGTGTGCCCCACTGGTGGACAATGGCTAGAAAGATCTCCCTGTTCAACATCCGCTCGTGCTGTAGAGAGGATGTTCTGCTGAAAATATCTGCTTGTTTGTTGTCCTGAGAGGGGATGTATGAAGCCTGCAGGTTCAAGTTGTGCCTGGAGGCGAGGTCCCAAATTTGTATAGTTATCCTGCAAAGGACGTAAGCTCTGGTCCCTCCTTGTTTATCGAGATACCACATAACTGTGTTGTTGTCTGTGAATATGAGAAAGGGGCCCGGTGGAGGGTAGGCATAAAAGCTTCCAGGGTCAGAAGAACTGCAGTCATTTCCCTTACATTGATATGCTTATTTTGAAGGGTAGGATTCCATGCTTACTGTACCCTGAAACCTTTGCAGGTGGCTCCCCACCCTAGGTCTGATGCATCTGTATGCATAAGCTGGGTTGGGGAGGGGATTTGAAGTGGTAGTCCTGGGTTGGAAAGGATTTGTTGAATCCACCACCTTAGTTCTGTTTTGAGGCAGGGCAGAAAGGGAATATGTTGCTCTAGGGAGTGTTGGTGTTGTGACCACATGTTTTTCAGGTGACTACATGTTTTTCAGGTACCATTGGAACTTTCCTCGCATGTGGATTCTTGCTAGGGGCAACATGAGGATGGTGGCTGTCATCAGCCCCAGGAGTTGCAGGAATTGTCGTGCAGATACCTGAGGAGCAAGTAAAAGGTTTTGGAAGTGACTGGAGAGTGACAGGACTTTGTGTTGGGGAAGGAAAGCCTGCATCAGGTCTGTCCTGATTCTGCAGCCCAGAAAGATTCTGTCTTGTTGCGGGAGTAAGGAGGATTTGTTTAAGTTGAGGGTGAAACCCAGGTTTTGTAGACGGGAGGTGGTAAATCTGAGATGATTTTGGAGGAGGTCTTCTGTTTCTGCTAGAAGGAGAATGTCATCTACGTAGGGATAGATTTGGACACCTTTGTTCCTGCAGTAAACAACTCCTTAGGCTAGGCATTTTATGAATACCTTGGGTGCAATAATGGCAAGGCTGTAAACTGAAAATGAGAGCAGGGCCCAGTAAAACGCAAGAATTTTCTGTTGGAGGGTTTTATGGGAATATGGAGATAAGCCTCCTTTAGAATCTGAAGTGGTCATGTAGGCCTGGGCTGGGATTAAAGGGAGAAGATTTACCTAAACAGCAGAGGCCACCAAAGCAGACACCCAAACAACTACCACCTCACGACCCAACACATGCAACACATAGACCACACAGTCAGAGTGTCAAACAGTCACAGCCCTTAAGGCCAAACAAAATGCCAGACACACTTGTCATTGGTGATTCCATAGTCAGACACACTGACGTCCCGCTCACCAGACTGAGTAAGGAGAAGGTCACAGTAAGCTGCCTGTCGGGCGCTAGAATCCGCCACATAACGCAAGCACTCAGGTCTCTCAACAGCAGGTACAAGTACGACTCAGTCATTGTCCACGCTGGTGTCAACGACCTGAGACGCACCTCCTTGGACTACATGAAAAGGGCGCCGAGGAGCTCTCTGATTATGTAGCCCAGGCAGGTATGACCCTGACCTTGAGCAGTATCCTACCTTCACCTAGAATGATGCCACAATACAGTGATAAGATGATCAGCTTTAATAATTGGCTTAAATTCTGGTGTCATTCAAAGGGGATCCAATGTCTGTCTGCCTGGGATGACATGCTGGACAAGCCACGCTGCTTCGCAAGGGACGGCTTGCACCCGTCACCCTGGGCTTCGGATATTGGCAAAGGCTCTTGCCACCCCATAGTGCCTTTTTAGGCAAGGCTCAAATTCTAAACCTACCACCCTAGAACACCAAAAGGAAAAAACTAAGGGTAATGCTGCTCAATGCCAGAAGTCTCAATCTCAAGATGCACGCACTCGAGGCCCTTCTCAATATGGAGAACATCGATGTCTGTGCTGTGACAGAAACCTGGTTCAAGGCTCCTGAGAGCACCCCAGCACTAACAGGTTTCACCTCATATCATACGTTCGGCCCCAAAATCCGGACAACACCAAGAAAGGAGGGTGTCCATATTCATAAAGGACACCCACACCTCAAGGTTGGTGGCAACGCACGATGCATCGGAGACCATCCAGGTGCAATTAACCATAGGCAAGACTGCTCTGCAATTTGTAGCATGTTACAGGCCACCCTCTCAAACTCAGGAACCTCACATGGCCTTCCTGAAAACATTGGAGGGATAAATGTATCTCCAAACACCATCATACTAGGTGACTTCAACTACCCTAATATAGACTGGGAACACTACTCAAGCCCGAACACTCTAACCCAAAGATTCCTGGAGTTCATAAACTCAAATGCCATGGAACAACTAGTCACCATCCCCACAAGAGGTGAAAACATACTTGATCTCATCATCACGAACATGGGATCAAAATGTTCAACACCGAAGTATACCCCTCACTGGTGAGATCAGATCATAAACTAATCTCGCTGGAGGTCCTCATCCCGCCCCACCTGAAACAAAAAGACCACAGTGAAAAACTTCTCAAAAGCCGATTTCACACTTCTAAAACTAGTGTGGTCTCCTTTAAGGCCCCTGAGCCAGTGGTAAACATTACTCAAACCGCTGAATCACTTACAAATGCCTTCTACCAGCACCTACAGGACTGCATGGATCAGGCAATCCCGAACAAAACTAAGACTCTCTGTACCAAAGGCAAGCGTCCAGTCTGGTGGACCCCAGCCATAAACAAGCTCTACAACAAAAGGAGGAAGCTACTACAAGATAGAGCAAAATCCTTGAAAGGTAAGACACCTTTGATCATTATAAGTAAAAACTAAGAGCTCTCATAAAATCATCCAAGGCAAATTTTGAGAGAAAAATCGCCAAGGACTCTAAAGACAATCATAAGGCCTTCTTTAGCTATGTTAGAAACCTAGGAGGAAACTCCCAGATATGCTCAGAATTAGTTCAAAATGATGTGAAAATTACTGAACCTACACACATTGCTAACATACTGGCTGACAGGTTCAGTGCAAACTTCTCCCCTCCCCAAAAGGAGAGATATCTATTCCAGAGGATTGTAGCCCCCAAACATCTCCAACGCCCAGGTGAGAACTGCCCTCACTAAGGCAAAAACACAGCATCCATGGGACGGATGGTGTCCCCGGCTGTGTGCTTCATGAACTCAACGAGGAATTAAACCCACAGTTAGGACAGCTGTTTAATCTTAGCCTCACCTCAGGATACGTACCCAAGGAGTGGCGCACGGCGACTGTGGTCCCACTTCATAAGGGCGGTGCCTCCACAGACCCTGGAAATTACCGCCCCATTAGCTTGACAAGCCTTATCTGCAAAGCCATGGAGAGGATCATAATGGAACTCATAAATAAAGACATAGGGAACTTGCAGACTTTGGATCCAACCCAGTTTGGCTTTGTCAAAGGCAGATCCTGCCTCTTAAACTTGGTTGACTTTTTCGAGACAGTCACCAAGGCCATTGATGAGGAAAGGCAGTCCATACAGCCTACCTCGACCTGGCAAAGGCCTTGACACAATACCCCACTCAGGTATCATCGAAAAACTCATCAGCTTGAATGTAAACCCATACATCACAAGATGGGTTGCAAACTGGCTAAGCGACAGAACCCACGGGGTCAGAGTTGCTGGAGCCATGTCAGACTCAAAGCCTGTCACAAGTGGTGTCCCACAGGGCTCAGTCCTGGGTCCACTCTTGTTCGGTATCTACTTTTCTGAAGTACAAGCAAACACAGGAGGGTTATGGCTGACAAAGTTTGCAGATGACTGCAAACTGGGCCATAGTCGAAAACACATCTGACACAGATATCCTCCAGAAGGGCCTCACAGAAATGGATAACTGGTGCCAGAGCCATGGCCTGAAGTTAAACGCCAAAAATGCATAGTCATACCCTTCGGGAAAAACAAGGTTACCCCTAGCTACCATATAGGTGACAATCCACTGAGCACAGAAAAGTCATCAGGGATCTGGGGACCCAAGTTGACAGTAGTCTTCGTTTGACACTCATGTTGCTAAAGTAGTTAGGAAAACCTTCTATATCGCCCACCTGATCATGAAGGGATTCACATCTAGATCAAGGGAGGTCATCGTCCCCTGTACTCATCACTCATTAGACCTATGATTGAGTACAATGCCCGTTCGAATGTATCTGACCAGACACCTGATGCAGCTTGAAAGGCCCCAAAAGTTCCTCACCAAAAGGATAAAGGGTCTCAAAAATATGTCTTATGCTGCCCGACTGAAAGAACTCCAGCTTTATTCAGTCTCATACCGCTTGCTCAGAGGTGACCTGTGCCTGACATATAAGGCCATGTCAAACCCAGATTTGATGAATATGCTTCACCTCAAAAATCTAGATCCCTCAGAACCACAAGGGCGGAGACTTAAACCTTGACACGGTTATAAATAGAACGTGCTGGAGGGACAGATTCATCACCCAGAGACTCCCTATGCTGTGGAACAAAATCCCGGTACATGTGAGGCAGAGCACCTCGCTGGCCTTGTTCAAGAGGAATCTTGACCAATGGATGGGAGATCGCAGATATACCCCAGGGATTACTTCAGTGTCACTGCTTGACAGAGGCACAGAAAAA